>NC_092147.1:12936846-12939346 GCF_045791955.1 Oncorhynchus clarkii lewisi | reverse complement strand
CTCTCCTTCACTGCAGCCGAGGTGAGTAAGACATTTAAACGTGTTAACCCTCGCAAGGCTGCAGGCCCAGATGGCATCCCCAGCCGCGCCCTCAGAGCATGCGCAGACCAGCTGGCCGGTGTGTTTACGGACATATTCAATCAATCCCTATACCAGTCTGCTGTTCCCACATGCTTCAAGAGGGCCACCATTGTTCCTGTTCCCAAGAAAGCTAAGGTAACTGAGCTAAATGACTACCGCCCCGTAGCACTCACATCCGTCATCATGAAGTGCTTTGAGAGACTAGTCAAGGACCATATCACCTCCACCCTACCTGACACCCTAGACCCACTCCAATTTGCTTACCGCCCAAATAGGTCCACAGACGATGCAATCTCAACCACACTGCACACTGCCCTAACCCATCTGGACAAGAGGAATACCTATGTGAGAATGCTGTTCATCGACTACAGCTCGGCATTCAACACCATAGTACCCTCCAAGCTCGTCATCAAGCTCGAGACCCTGGGTCTCGACCCCGCCCTGTGCAACTGGGTACTGGACTTCCTGACGGGCCGCCCCCAGGTGGTGAGGGTAGGCAACAACATCTCCTCCCCGCTGATCCTCAACACTGGGGCCCCACAAGGTTGCGTTCTGAGCCCTCTCCTGTACTCCCTGTTCACCCACGACTGCGTGGCCACGCACGCCTCCAACTCAATCATCAAGTTTGCGGACGACACAACAGTGGTAGGCTTGATTACCAACAACGATGAGACGGCCTACAGGGAGGAGGTGAGGGCCCTCGGAGTGTGGTGTCAGGAAAACAACCTCACACTCAACGTCAACAAAACTAAGGAGATGATTGTGGACTTCAGGAAACAGCAGAGGGAACACCCCCCTATCCACATCGATGGAACAGTAGTGGAGAGGGTAGCAAGTTTTAAGTTCCTCGGCATACACATCACAGACAAACTGAATTGGTCCACTCACACAGACAGCATCGTGAAGAAGGCGCAGCAGCGCCTCTTCAACCTCAGGAGGCTGAAGAAATTCGGCTTGTCACCAAAAGCACTCACAAACTTCTACAGATGCACAATCGAGAGCATCCTGGCGGGCTGTATCACCGCCTGGTATGGCAACTGCACCGCCCTCAACCGTAAGGCTCTCCAGAGGGTAGTGAGGTCTGCACAACGCATCACCGGGGGCAAACTACCTGCCCTCCAGGACACCTACACCACCCGATGTCACAGGAAGGCCATAAAGATCATCAAGGACATCAACCACCCGAGCCACTGCCTGTTCACCCCGCTATCATCCAGAAGGCGAGGTCAGTACAGGTGCATCAAAGCTGGGACCGAGAGACTGAAAAACAGCTTCTATCTCAAGGCCATCAGACTGTTAAACAGCCACCACTAACACTGAGTGGCTGCTGCCAACACACTGACACTGACTCAACTCCAGCCACTTTAATAATGGGAATTGATGGGAAATGATGTAAATATATCACTAGCCACTTTAAACAATGCTACCTTATATAAATGTTACTTACCCTACATTATTCATCTCATACGCATACGTATATACTGTACTCTATATCATCGACGGTATCCTTATGTAATACATGTATCACTAGCCACTTTATACTATACTATGCCACTTTGTTTACATACTCATCTCATTTGTACATACTGTACCCGATACCATCTACTGTATCTTGCCTATGCTGCTCTGTACCATCACTCATTCATATATCCTTATGTACATATTCTTTATCCCCTTACACTGTGTACAAGACAGTAGTTTTGGAATTGTTAGTTAGATTACTTGTTATTACTGCATTGTCGGAACTAGAAGCACAAGCATTTCGCTACACTCGCATTAACATCTGCTAACCATGTGTATGTGACAAATAAAATTTGATTTGATTTGATTTGAAGTCCTGATATGGACAAGAGGGAGAAGTAGAGAAGAGTTAGCCACAGCCTCAGCACCCTGTTTTGGTAATAGATTATCAACAGCAAAGTGCATATGGCAGCAGATTTCTTTATGACCAAGAGGAAAATTGATGAGCAGTGTCTCTCAAAGAAGCGCTTCTTTAAAGCGTGCCTGTCCTCCTTCACACACACATACACACTCACAAGGGTGTGTTTAGAGGACAAGCAGGAGCCATATTGTGTGTGTGATATTGCAACAGTTTACAGTGCAGACCTGTTGTGAGGGCTCTGTGTGTGTGTGTGTGTGTGTGTGTCTCCATGGTTTTTACTTTTGTATTCTCTCTTTCTACATCCTTCTCTCTCGGTCCTTCTCTCTCGGTCTCTCTCTCTCTCCCCATCCTTCTCTCTCGGTCTCTCTCTCTCTCCGTCCTTCTCTCTCGGTCTCTCTCTCTCTCTCTTTCTACATCCTTCTCTCTCTGTCTCTCTCTCTCTCTCTCTCGGTCTCTCTCTCTCTCTCTTTCTCCATCCTTCTCTCTCGATCTCTCTCTCTCTCTCTCTCTCCATCCTTCTCTCTCTGTCTCTCTCTC
>NC_092147.1:12594346-12599346 GCF_045791955.1 Oncorhynchus clarkii lewisi | reverse complement strand
TTGAGGCATGGGGACGGGCTCTACGCAGGGTTTGCCGGCACAGATAGTCTGCTGTGTTTTGAGTGTGGGGATTTGAGGCACAAGAGCTTTGCGTGCCCACATAAAGGCCGTAGACAAGCTCCAGTGGGAGAAATCGAGGTAAACGTGCAGAGGGCCATGAGACACAGGCAGCAGAGGCTGGGTCTAGTCATGTTATAGATGGTGGTGTAGATGAGGCTGGGTCTAGTCAGGCTATAGATGGAGGTGTAGATGTGGCTGGGTCTAGTCATGTTATAGATGGTGGTGTAGATGAGGCTGGGTCTAGTCAGGCTATATATGGAGGTGTAGATGAGGCTGGGTCTAGTCAGGCTATAGATGGAGGTGTAGATGAGGCTGGGTCTAGTCATTTTATAGATGGTGGTGTAGATGAGGCTGGGTCTAGTCAGGCTATAGATGGAGGTGTAGATGAGGCTGGGTCTAGTCATGTTATAGATGGAGGTGTAGATGAGGCAGGGTCTAGTCAGGCTATAGATGGAGGTGTAGATGAGGCTGGGTCTAGTCAGGCTATAGATGGAGGTGTAGATGTGGCTGGGTCTAGTCAGGCTATAGGAGGTGTAGATGAGGCTGGGTCTAGTCAGGCTATAGATGGAGGCGTAGATGAGGCTGGGTCTAGTCAGGCTATAGATGGAGGTGTAGATGAGGCTGGGTCTAGTCAGGCTATAGATGGAGGTGTAGATGAGGCTGGGTCTAGTCAGGCTATAGATGGAGGTGTAGATGAGGCTGGGTCTAGTCAGGCTATAGATGGAGGTGTAGATGAGGCTGGGTCTAGTCAGGCTATAGATGGAGGTGTAGATGAGGCTGGGTCTAGTCAGGCTATAGATGGAGGTGTAGATGAGGCTGGGTCTAGTCAGGCTAGGCTAGTGGATGAGGATAGTGTAGTGGGGAAGGGTAAGCAACTGGGGGGGTGGAGGACAGTGTCAAGCGGAAGAAAATAAGGGGGAGAAGAAAAAGGTGGGAGGGGAGAGGCTGGTGTGGTCAAAGGCACCAAGGGGGGGGGGGGGGGGGGGGGCGGGGGTTAGGTGGTCAGGATGGCAGATGGAGACGAGGAAGTGGAAGGGGAGTTTGAGGAAGAGGACGATGAGGAGGTTTTCTGTTCAGACTCATCCTCAGTGGGCCCGGAGCTGACAGCCAGAGGTGTCAAAGTACACGGTGAGGGAACTGTCAAGGTTCCTGAGTGAGACTAAAGGGAAAAAGAAGGTTCAAATTTAAGCTTATTTTTTGCAATCTGGTACCCCCTGTATATATCCTCCACATTGACTCTGTACCGTAACACCCTGTATATATCCTCCACATTGACTCTGTACCGTAACACCCTGTATATAGCCTCCACATTGACTCTGTACCGTAACACCCTGTATATAGCCTCCACATTGACTCTGTACCGTAACACCCTGTATATATCCTCCACATTGACTCTGTACCGTAACACCCTGTATATATCCTCCACATTGACTCTGTACCGTAACACCCTGTATATAGCCTCCACATTGACTCTGTATTGTAACACCCTGTATATAGCCTCCACATTGACTCTGTACCGTAACACCCTGTATATAGCCTCCACATTGACTCTGTACCGTAACACCCTGTATATAGCCTCCACATTGATTCTGTACCGTAACACCCTGTATATAGCCTCCACATTGACTCTGTACCGTAACACCCTGTATATAGCCTCCACATTGATTCTGTACTGTAACACCCTGTATATAGCCTCCACATTGACTCTGTACCGTAACACCCTGTATATAGCCTCCACATTGACTCTGTACCGTAACACCCTGTATATAGCCTCCACATTGATTCTGTACCGTAACACCCTGTATATAGCCTCCACATTGACTCTGTACCGTAACACCCTGTATATAGCCTCCACATTGATTCTGTACCGTAACACCCTGTATATAGCCTCCACATTGACTCTGTACCGTAACACCCTGTATATAGCCTCCACATTGATTCTGTACCGTAACACCCTGTATATAGCCCCACTATTTTTATTTACTGCTGCTCTTTTATTATTGCTTACTCTTTCTTCTCTTACTTTTTTATTTATTTTTTAGGTATTTACTTAAAACTGCTTTGTTGGTTAAGGGATTGTAAGTAAGCATTTCACTGCAAGGTGAACCTGTTCCATGTGACAAATAAGATTTGATTTGGTTAGGGGGTGTTAAGGGACATCATTAATCAGTTTGAACAAACCGATGTTTGGAGAACTAGACATTATACATGGGTGAAGGTCTTTGGGGCTAGTGGGTGAGTGCAGCCCAACACCAGACAGTATACATGTGTGAAGGTCTTTGGGGCTAGTGGGTGAGTGCAACCCGACTCTATCGTTTTTACATGTCCAGGAATCAGAGCAATAGGCTGTTGGGCGCTTCCATTCTCCCGGTGGGGTTTTCAGATCACCACGTAAGCATGGCTCGGCTGTCTATTTCACCAGGTCCTCCCAGGCATCCTATTAGAAGTTAAATGCAAAGCTCTTACAAGATGCCACCTTTTTCTCAGATTTCCAGACTTTTTGTTAAAGGTGGGGGCAGCTAAGAGAGTCTCTGAGTCAATAGTGGGATGTGGGAAAAGTACAAATTTGTCTTTTCTGTCAACAGTATACAGCTCTCTCATCCTCAGAGGCTAGGAGAGTATTGGGGGAACTCGAAGCATAGTATCAGTGAGGTGGAGGTGGAGGTAGAGCTGGTGGGGCAAGGCAATGTAGGCCTCCAGGCTAAATTAGCTGAATTATGTAGGAACCTGGGCAGTTTATTCCAGGTTAAAGCAAAGGGAGCACTTGTAAGAGCTAGGTTCTCCATGTTCAAGGAGATGGATGCTCCCAGCTCCTACTTCTTTGGTTTGGAAAGACAGAGCGGTGAAGCCAAGGGTATGCATTGTCTACGGCTGTCTGATGGGCGGGTGACCTCTGTGGTGGGGAGATGCTGACTGTGGAGATTTAACCTGAGTTGTATAGGGCAGAACTGTGTGATCCTATGTGTGCTCAGGTTTTGTTTGCAGAACGCCGTAAGCTCTCTCTGGCACAGAGGGAGGAAATGGACATTTCTGTCACGAGAATTATGTTCTCAATGTTCATAACACAATTCAATTAAACTACTCGGTCTGCAACCCAGGATTTGTAAGATACTGGTTGAAATGAAACAGATAGAGGCCCAGCTAAATAGTCCAAATGTTTATTCACGGTCGCGCTGGTTCCTTGTACAAAACCAATACTAGCTCCTTACGCACATACCTTTGCACACAAACAGTATATTTCATACGCACATACATACACACGAACAGTAGGTATTCTACGCACATATTGTATCAATACCCAGCCGACAAAGATTAGGGACCATGAGAAGCACTCCCTGTCCTCCCTCAAGATTAGGGAGTACTCACTGCCCTCTCAGACAGTCTGTGTTTAAGATACTATAAAGATAAATTGTACAGATATATTGTTTTACCCTAATTCTGACTAAAACTACACACATAATTTATTATAATTTTACTGACTAAAACTACACACATCATTAATAATAATTTTATGACCCTAATCAATTTCATACAATTATATGGTTTCAGGGTGGAATATTCTGGAATATTCTAATCATTCATTTAAACATATAAATTCCATCAACAATTGGCAGAGGCCGTAACTCCGATGTCCCCCAGCCCTGCACCGGGGGTTGATGGACTCCCAGTTGAGTTTTATAAAAATTCTGGGGAATAATTGGACTGGACTTCCTTTGCCTGAGTGCGTCGGGGTAGGAGAAATGCCGATGAGGTGTCATCGGGCAGTTCTGACTCTCCTGCCCAGAAAGGGAACTTGTGTGAACTTAAGAACTGGAGGCCTGTGGCATATCTCTCTGCGGACTACAAGATATTTGCCAAGGTCCTCGCTAAGAGCTTGAAGTCCCATCTGGACTCTGTAGACCAGACATCTGGACTCTACAGAGCAGACATCTGGACTCTACAGAGCAGACATCTGGACTCTATAGAGCAGACATCTGGAATCTACAGACCAAACATCTGGACTCTACAGACCAAACATCTGGACTCTATAGAGCAGACATCTGGACTCTACAGAGCAGACATCTGGACTCTACAGAGCAGACATCTGGACTCTACAGAGCAGACATCTGGACTCTATAGAGCAGACATCTGGACTCTATAGAGCAGACATCTGGACTCTACAGAGCAGACATCTGGACTCTACAGACCAAACATCTGGACTCTATAGAGCAGACATCTGGACTCTACAGAGCAGACATCTGGACTCTACAGAGCAGACATCTGGACTCTATAGAGCAGACATCTGGACTCTACAGAGCAGACATCTGGACTCTATAGAGCAGACATCTGGACTCTACAGACCAAACATCTGGACTCTATAGAGCAGACATCTGGACTCTATAGAGCAGACATCTGGACTCTATAGAGCAGACATCTGAACTCTACAGAGCAGACATCTGGACTCTATAGAGCAGACATCTGAACTCTACAGAGCAGACATCTGGACTCTACAGAGCAGACATCTGGACTCTACAGAGCAGACATCTGGACTCTACAGAGCAGACATCTGGACTCTACAGAGCAGACATCTGGACTCTACAGAGCAGACATCTGGACTCTACAGAGCAGACATCTGGACTCTATAGAGCAGACATCTGGACTTTTGATAGAGTGGACCATGAGTATCTGTTTAATGTGATGTTTGGACTGGTCTCTTTAAATCAAGAGAGGGATTTTGATAGAGTGGACCATGAGTATCTGTTTAATGTGATGTTTGGACTGGTCTCTTTAAATCAAGAGAGGGCTTTTGATAGAGTGGACCATGAGTATCTGTTTAATGTGATGTTTGGACGGGTCTCTTTAAATCAAGAGAGGGCTTTTGATAGAGTGGACCATGAGTATCTGTTTAATGTGATGTTTGGGTTTTGGGAAAGGTTTTTGGCCTGTGTGAAGGTGTTGTA
>NC_092147.1:10694346-10729346 GCF_045791955.1 Oncorhynchus clarkii lewisi | reverse complement strand
CAACTTTAGACCAGGGCTCCACAAAACCCTCCCCATGCAGGTATCCGTAGTTTGTATAGAGGGATAGTTAAGGGGATATTGTTATACTGAAACTGTATTCCACCTCAACTAGAACTGGAGTAAAACTACATAGTACAGTCCCATGTCACAGTTACGTAGGTTTTGCTATGTTCAATTGTATCAGGTGTCAAAACTATGAAAACAGATGTCCATACTTTCACACACAGTACACACACGCACACACAGTACACACACGCACACTCAGTACACACACAGTAGACAGTACACATGTGAAGTACACACATGCAGTACACACACGCACACTCAGTACACACACAGAGTGCACACACAGTACACACACACACACAGTACACACACACAGTACACACACACACACTCAGTACACACACACAGTACACACACACCCCTTCTCTTTGTGTGATCTAGGCACCAAGAGCGTCTCCCTATTCATGCTGATCCCATTCTCCCACACAGATATGCGAGATACCATTCCCCCACAGAGAGAGAGAGAGAGAGAGAGAGAGAGAGAGAGAGAGAGAGAGAGAGAGAACGAGAACAAGAACAAGAACAAGAACAAGAAAGAGAGAAGGAGAGAGACAGAACGAGAGAAGGAGAGAGTATGGTCGGGTGGGCCTGCCTGGTAGGCATGGTTGGTGTGGTCCAGAATCTGGACATGGTTGGTGTGGTCCAGAATCTGGACATGGTTGGTGTGGCCCAGTATCTGGACATGGTTGGTGTGGTCCAGAATCTGGGCATGGTTTGTGTGGCCCAGAATCTGGGCATGGTTGGTGTGGCCCAGAATCTGGGCATGGTTTGTGTGGCCCAGAATCTGGGCATGGTTGGTGTCAACTGCCAAAGATGTAGTGGAGTGGTTATGGAAAGTTAACACTGGAGCCCTTTACTGTACTCTGCCAGCTGGAGCCTGGCACACAAACAAACACACACAGCCACCACACACACAGCCACCACACACACAGCCACCACACACACAGCCACCACACACACAGCCACCACACACACAGCCACCACACACACAGCCACCATACACACAGCCACCACACACACAGCCACCACACACAGCCACCATACACACAGCCACCATACACACAGCCACCACACACACAGCCACCACACACACAGCCACCATACACACACACCTACATACGTACTGGCATGCACTCTAGCCATCAGAATAAGTTTCCCTCTGTCCCACATGGCCTTGACACTCTACCTTCCAGCATTGCTGCTGGCTCTTGTTAGCATGCCAGCCCTTCGTCTTATTCCCACACTCTCATCTCTGGCCTGTAGGCCTGGCCCAGAGAGAGGGCAGCAGAAGGACTCCCATCTCTGGCCTGTAGGCCTGGCCCAGAGAGAGGGCAGCAGAAGGACCCCCTCCCTCTCTACACACGTTCTTAACCCTCTCAACCACCATTAACCAGGGATGGGAGGATGCATTTCCATTCAGCCCTCTGACTCACTCTTATTGTCTCCTTCCCTCTCACCCTCTTCTTCCCTCTCCCCCCTCTTCTTTTCTCTCCTGCCCTCTCCCCCCTCTTCTTTCCTCTCCTGCCCCCCTTCCCCCCTTTGCCCTCTTCCCCCTCACCTTCCCTCTTTTTCCCTCTCTCTCCTCCTTAATATGACCCTAACTACAGTATGTACTGTATGTAAGCATCATACAGCAGCCAATGAGATTAATATGACCCTAACTACATGACCCTATATATGAACAACAGTTTGAACAACCTCCACAGACTTACCCGTTAAGTGACGAGTGAATCATTATATCACCTAAATAGTTTAAATATTTCTACTTTAAAGTCCGCTTGAGAAGGGGGGTGGGGGGTCTGCATGGTAAATAAAATGGGTAAGGACTGTGTTGGCTGCTGGTCTCATTGTGGTTTAGTGAGGTATAGTAATGTGTGGGCTGCTGGTCTCATCGTGGTTTAGTGAGGTACAGTAATGTGTGGGCTGCTGGTCTCATCGTGGTTTAGTGAGGTACAGTAATGTGTGGGCTGCCGGTCTCATCGTGGTTTAGTGAGGTACAGTAATGTGTGGGCTGCTGGTCTCATCTTGGTTTAGTGAGGTACAGTAGCAGACAGAGTTATGGTGTTGTGGTCAGCAAGCCTACCACGCTGCGTGGCATTTGGAATAAGATGTAATGCTGCCACACTACATCTTCTAAGGCCAAGATGAGAACAAGACTCTCAAAGTGGTTATCGAGACCGATTTAGGACAATGACGGCTCGGAATTCCTTCCCGAGACCAGCCAAATACGGTGTCATAATCTTCAGGCCCGTTCAGTAGTCAGCAGGCATTATTTGCTCAAGAAGCTCAATAAGTAATCTGACTAGATGATAATAAAGGATAGTGAAGCTCCAAAGCCATTTACAGAATACTGCCTATTCTATCGGGGGGGGGGGGGGGGGGGGGGGGGGGGGGGGGGGGGGGGGTTGAGAGGAGAGGGGGAAAGGAGGAAAGGAGTAGCAGAAGAAGAGAGAAAAAGAGAGGGGAGGAGAGAGGATAAGTGGAAAGGGGAGAAGAGGAGAGGGGAGAAGACAAAGGGAAGAAGAGGACAGGTGAGAACAGGACAGGGAAGAAGAGGAGAGGGGGAGAGGGGAGAAGAGGAGAGGTGAGAAGAGGAAAGGGGAGAAGAGAAGAGGAGAGAAGAGAAGAGAAGAGGAAAGGGGAGAAGAGGAGAGGAAAGGGGAGAAGAGAAGAGGAGAGGGGAGAAGAGAAGAGAAGATAAGAGGAAAGGGGAGAAGAGGAGAGCAAAGGGGAGAAAAGAAGAGGGTAGAAGGGAAGAGAAGAGAAGAGAAGAGGAGAGGGGAGAAGAGGAGAGGGGAGAAGAGAAGAGGAGAGAAGAGAAGAGAAGAGGAAAGGGGAGAAGAGGAGAGGAAAGGGGAGAAGAGAAGAGGAGAGGGGAGAAGAGAAGAGAAGATAAGAGGAAAGGGGAGAAGAGGAGAGCAAAGGGGAGAAGAGAAGAGGGTAGAAGGGAAGAGAAGAGAAGAGAAGAGAAGAGAAGAGAAGAGAAGAGAAGGAAAAGGGGAGAAGAGGAGAGGGGAGAAGAGGTGAGAAGAGGAAAGTGGGAGAAGAGAGAAGGTGAGGGGATTAGAGGGGAGGAGAGGAGAGGGAAGAAGATAAATGGGGAGAAGAGGAGAAGAGGAGAGGGGAGAAGAGCAGAGGTGAGAAGCAGAGAGGGGAGGGGAGAAGAGGAGACGGGGGAAAAGGAGAGGGGAGAAGAGGAGATGAGAGAAGAGGAGAGGGGAGAAGAGGAGAGGGGAATAGGAGAGGGGAGGAGAGGAGATGAGACGCAGACTCGGTCTCAAACTTTAAGTCTTTACTGAAGACTAATCTCTTCAGTAGGTCATATGATTGAGTGTAGACTGGCTCAGGAGTGTGAAGGTGAACAGAAAGGCTCTGGAGCAACGAACCACCCTTGCTGTCTCTGCCTGGCCGGTTCCCCTCTCTCCACTGGGATTCTCTGCCTCTAACCCTATTACAGGGGCTGAGTCACTGGCTTACTGGTGCTCTTCCATGCCATCCCTAGGAGGGGTGCGTCACTTGAGTGGGTTGAGTCACTGACGTGATCTTCCTGTCTGGGTTGGCGCCCCCCCCCCCCCCCCCCCCCCCCTTGGGTTGTGCCGTGGCGGAGATCTTTGTGGGCTATACTCGGCCTTGTCTCAGGATGGTAAGTTGGTGGTTGGAGATATCCCTCTAGTGGTGTGGGGGCTGTGCTTTGGCAAAGTGGGTGGGGTTATATCCTGCCTGTTTGGCCCTGTCCGGGGGTATCATCGGATGGGGCCACAGTGTCTCCTGACCCCTCCTGTCTCAGCATCCAGTATTTATGCTGCAGTAGTTTATGTGTCGGGGGGCTGGTGTCAGTCTGTTATATCTGGAGTACTTCTCCTGTCTTATCCGGTGTCCTGTGTGAATTTAAGTATGCTCTCTCTTTCTCTTTCTCGGAGGACCTGAGCCCTAGGACCATGCCTCAGGACTACCTGGCATGATGACTCCTTGCTGTCCCCAGTCCACCTGGCCGTGCTGCTGCTCCAGTTTCAACTGTTCTGCCTGCGGGTATTGAACCCTGACCTGTTCACCGGACGTGCTACCTGTCCCAGACCTGCTGTTTTCAACTCTCTAGAGACAGCAGGAGCGGTAGAGATACTCTTAATGATCGCCTATGAAAAGCCAACTGACATTTACTCCTGAGGTGCTGACTTGTTGCACCCTCAACAACTACTATGATTATTATTATTTAACCATGCTGGTCATTTATGAACATTTGAACATCTTGGCCGTTTTGTTATAATCTCCACCCGACACAGCCAGAAGAGGACTGGACACCTCTCATAGCCTGGTTCCTCTCTAGGTTTCTTCCTAGGTTTTGGCCTTTCTAGGCCACCGTGCTTCTACACCTGCATTGCTTGCTGTTTGGGGTTTTAGGCTGGGTTTCTGTACAGCACTTTGAGATATCAGCTTATGTAAGAAGGGCTATATAAATGTATTTCATTTATTTGATGAGAGGAGAGGAGAGGAGAGGAGAGGAGAGGAGGGGCGAGGAGGGGCGAGGAGATGGGAGAAGAGGGAAGAAGAGGAGAGGGGAGAAGAGGGGAGAAGTGGGGAGGGGCAAAGATGAGAGGTCCGAAGATGAGAGGGGAGGGGAGAAGAGAATAGGAGTGGAGAGGAGAGAAGAGGAGAGAGAAGGAGAGAAGAGGAGAGGGGAGAAGAGGGAAAGGGGAGAGGAGAGGAGAGGTGAGAAGAGAAGAGAAGAGGAGATGAGATGAGAGAAGAGGAGATGAGAGAAGAGGAGGTAGGAGAGGCGCCAGGAGAGGCCCCAGGGCGGTCTTATCACCCCTGAGGGTCACCTGGCAAGTCATCGAAGTGGGCCGGGAGCTGAAAGAAGCAAAGAATGAGAGAGAGAGAGAGAGAGAGAGAGAGAGAGAGAGAGAGAGAGAGGCAAATGGGTAAGCGAGAGAGAGAGAGAGAGAGAGAGAGAGAGAGAGAGAGAGTAAATGGGTAAGCGAGAGAGTGAGGAGAAGAGAGGATTGTCTATGTTGTACACTGTGCTTTATGGCACGCTCCAGATCGCTATCAGTGTGGGAAAGACTGAGACGGCAAAAGAGGAGCCGGGGCGTGTGTGTTTATGTCCGTGTGTGTGTTTATGTCTGTGTGTGGCAGCCTGCCACTGGAGCAAACAACTATAAACAAGTAGGGCCAACAGCAGGCAGGTTCACCCACTCATGATAAAGAACAGAACTTTGACCCCCCACAGACACAGAAGGAGTAACCACGTGTGAATCTTGTGCACTGTACATACAATACTAAATCTACAGTAGACTATAATAAGCACGGCTGTTTTCCCTCTGGTTAGAATCATTTCAGTGGAAGAACTACTATTATAATCTTTTTGATAAATGGTTTAGCAAAAACAATAGTATTATCGGCAGACAGTTATTGTCCACCTTACTATTTATATCCGTTTATTTAGTTCAAAAAATAGACACCAACCTTGTATCTGTTTACTAGATAGTTGACTAGCAGGCCAGCTTTCCTGTAAAAACAAAGACTTACCAATCAACATTTTATTACGTATCCCGGTGCGCCCTCCTGTAGACTCCTAAAAATGGTTCTTCACCAACATCTTCTACAGTGTTGTATCCAAATAATGTCTCATAATTTGTTTTGTTTGTCAGATTAATCTTATGTTTTGAGAAAGTAGATAAACAGGTTAAAACTAACATAAAAATGAGTATGGATCATTTAGGTAAAAAGTTGGATATTAAATTATGTTTGTCTGCAGTCGAATTTTACAACATACAGCGTGTCCACACAATGGCGCCGGAGAAGAAGGCTGACGTTTTACGTTTCCCCAACCGAAAGTGTTTTTTTGTTCGTTTATTTGCATTTTTGGTAACTTATTTTTTAACTTAATTTGTACATAAGAGATGGTAGCGGCAACCTTATGACAGAAAATAACTTCTGGACATCAGGACTGTGATTACTCACCACGGACTGGCAGAATCCTTTTTTTCCTGTAACGAGTCTGACGTGCCCGACGCGACTTAAATTCTGCTTTCTCGGGAACAGGTCCAGATCCCCGTGATTTGCGTGAAGAGAAGGCGGAGAAAAAGGGGACAGAGGGCAGGCTGCCTTCTGAGAATTCATAGGCGATCGAATAAACCTCCACTTCCTTTCATTCTGCTAGCAAACGTGCAATCTTTGGAGAATAAAATCGATGACCTACACGGAAGATTAAACTACCAACGGGACATTCAAAACTGTAATATCTTATGCTTCACGGAGTCGTGGCTGAACGACAACACTATCAACATACAGCTGGCTGGTTATACGCTGTACCGGCAGGATAGAACACCGTCGTCTCGTAAGACAAGAGGCAGAAGACTATGTATTTTTGTAAATAAACAGCTGGTGCACGATATCTAAGGAAGTCTCTCATGATAAGCTATAGACCACACTATCTAGAGAGTTTTCATCTGTATTTTCGTAGCTGTTTACATACCAGACCGATGCTGGCACTAAGACAGCATTGAATGAGCTGTATTCCGCCATAAGCAAACAAGAAAACACTCACCCAGAGGCGGCGCTCCCCGCCGGGGACTTCAATGCAGGGAAACTTAAATCTGTTTAACCACATTTCTATCAGCATGTAAAATGTGCAACCAGAGGAGAAAAAACTCTGGACCACCTCTACTCCACACACAGAGATGCGTATAAAGCTCTCCCTCGCCCTCCATTTGGCAAATTTGACCATAATTCCATCCTCCTGATTCCTGCTAAGAAGCAAAAATTAATGCAGGAAGCACCAGTGACTAAATCAATAAAAAAAAGTGGTCAGATGAAGCAGATGTTAAGCTTCCTAAAACGGGCCCCCTGGAGGTCGGTGCCCCGGGACCCCAAATGTGGTATACCTGGGATGCATACTGTCTCTGAAATATTTCCCTTGTTTTTTAATCAGTGATTTAGACCTGAAAAACCTGGTGTGTGCACTCTGGTCAATTAGTGACATTGATTACATGTATTAATCAATTAAACACCAATACCCTGGAGTGTGGCCCTTGAGAATACCAGTCTTTACACAATATCATGAAAGGAAATATGAAAACAGTAGCTATTAGGCTGCGTGTGATGAAAATGAGAATTCATTAGTTCTAGTTGAGTCCTGGGTGTAGGCTTGGGGTTAATGGATCTGTTATGTGTTCCTCCTCTCCCTGTTGACAGTGGAAGTGGTTCCTGATTACCCACCATGGTCTCCTCCCACCATGGGCCAGGGCTCCACCCAGAGGACTCTCCCGGGAGGTTGGTGTCACCTTAATAGGGCAGGATGGGCTCGCGGTAATGGGTGCAGTGGAATATGTTAAATGGTATCACATCAAAATCAAATCTCATTTTGTTTGTCACATGTGCTGAATAGAACGGGTGTAGGCCTTACCGTGAAATGCTGAATAGAACGGGTGTAGGCCTTACCGTGAAATGCTGAATAGAACGGGTGTAGGCCTTACCGTGAAATGCTGAATAGAACGGGTGTAGGCCTTACCGTGAAATGCTGAATAGAACGGGTGTAGGCCTTACCGTGAAATGCTGAATAGAACGGGTGTAGGCCTTACCGTGAAATGCTTCCTTACAAGCCCTTAATCAACAATGCAGTTAAGAAAAATAAGAGTTACAAAAAAATATTTACTTAATAAACTATGGTATCGCTTCATGTTCGTCGCCAGACCCACTGGCTTCAGGTCATCTATAAGTCTATGCTAGGTAAAGCTCCGCCTTATCTCAGCTCACTGGTCAACACCCACCCGTAGCACACGTTCCAGCAGGTATATCTCACTGATCATGCCCAAAGCCAACACCTCATTTGGCCGCCTTAGCTTCCAGTTCTCTGCTGCCAGTGACTGGAACGAATTGCAAAAATAGTTGGAGACTTTAATTTCCCTCACCAACTTTAAACATCAACTATCTGAGCAGCTAACCGATCGCTGCAGCTGTACATAGTCCATCTGTAAATAGCCCACCCAATTTACCTACCTCATCCCCATACTGTTTTTATTTGATTTACTTTTCTGCTCTTTTGCACACCAGTATCTCTACTTGCACATCATCATCTGCTCATTTATCACTCCAGTGTTAATCTGCTAAATTATAATTATTCGCTCCTATGGCCTATTTATTGCCTACCTCCTCATGCCTTTTTCTCACACTGTATATAGACTTTCTTTTTTCTACTGTGTCATTGACTTGTTTATTGTGTTATTGGCTTGTTTATTGTTTACTCCATGTATAACTCTGTGTTGTTGTCTGTGTCACACTGCTTTGCTTTATCTTGGTCAGGTCGCAGTTGCAAATGAGAACTTGTTCTCAACTAGCCTACCTGGTTAAATAAAGGTGAACTAAGATAAATAAATACATTTATAAACTGGCATCACGCTCTCCCTTCTGTTCATAAAGCGGTGTTGTGGCGGTTGCTGCAGGTAAGAGGTCGTTAGGTCAGGAGGGGGTGCATTCTGGAGTGTCCCGTTCACCAGAATGCTCTGCTCTCGTTGTCTCGTACTGATGACATCACTGGAGTCACATCACTCTTCGCTGTTCCCTCTGCCCAGACACACTCCCCCTTGCTATTCCCTCTGCCCAAACAGACTCCTCCTTTCTATTCCTTCTGCCCAGACACACTCACCCTCTTACTCTGCCCAGACAGACTCCCCCTCGCTGTTCCCTCTGCCCAGACACACTCCCCGTCGCTGTTCCCTCTGCCCAGACACACTCCCCCTCGCTGTTCCCTCTGCCCAGACAGACTCCCCCTCGCTGTTCCCTCTGCCCAGACAGACTCCCCCTTGCTGTTCCGTCTGCCCAGACAGACTCCCCCTCGCTGTTCCGTCTGCCCAGACAGACTCCCCCTTGCTGTTCCGTCTGCCCAGACAGACTCCCCCTCGCTGTTCCCTCTGCCCGGCTGCCCAGGTGATTCACTGTGGCCCTGATGGAGTGTGTGTCACGTCAGTCTGCTGTCTGTGTGTGTCCAGAACCTGACACCACACACAAACACACACTTATTGTGTGTACTCACTGCATGCCCGTTTGGCACTTGAGTGTGTGTGTGGCGTCAGGGGACGGTGTGTGTGGCGTCAGGGTATCTGTAGGTGAGTGTGTTCACGCATGTCCGTGAAATGGTGGGTGCTGAAGTGTGTGTGTGTGCGTGCGTGTGGTGTAGAAAGTGTGTGTCTGGGAGAAGTAGAGCGTGATTTAGTGAACGGAGTGCCCCACTGAAGCAAACCTTTCTCGAACTCATCCGTGACTCAGCTAACAGCTAAACCCTGCCACCAATTTAGCCATGACCTCATCATCCCGTAACCCAGGCGACAGTTTTATACCACCCAAAATAAACCACAGGGTGATAGGCAGTGGCGGATTTAGGTATAGGTGACATGGGCAGCCTTGTCGGAGTGGGCGCCCTGATTCTAGTTTGTGAGCTAGGCAGGCTACTGCCAAGAAAGGTCTCCCACTCAGAAGTACGAGATGGGGAGGGGAGCGGGGGTAGGTTGACCTCAGGTCTCCCCACTGGAAGCCTGAGGTAGGGGGGCGGGGGGGGGTAGGTTGACCTCAGGTCTCCCCACTGGAAGCCCGAGGTAGGGGGCGGGGGTAGGTTGACCTCAGGTCTCCCCACTGGAAGCCCGAGGTAGGGAGGACGGGGGAATCTATCAAATAGTGCAACTCTAACTTTGTACAGTACTAATGCAATTTGTTAAATCAGTCACACTACGAAATGCTACCAACTAAACCACAATTCATTCATAATGCCGTGAAGATATAGTTTCACAGACATGTTGTTGTAATTTTTCTGGTTTGTGCGAAATGGTTAAGAGTAATAGAAAACCAGTCTGCACACCACCAAGGTGAACTGGTTTAGTCTTGACTCTTGGTTGACAGTGTTGGATAATGTATTGATGCTCGAGTGACAAATCAACACAAATGCCCAGGGAGCCGTACAAGCTGGTGCTAGGCACCCTCTCGCTCACCCGCCCACTCAGAGTTTTTATGAGGACCCCATTCTATGAAATCACACAGGGTGCTCCCCTTGAGCACAAGTGACGAGCAGTCAAAACCAGTCCAACGCCACAGCGTATGAGAAATGTCCTGCAGTTCAGAACGCCACAGCTGAGACATTACTAACGAGAACCAGGGACTCCAGGAGGATCTTCATTAAAGGTGGAGCTCTACGGCAAAGGCAAGGCAATGGTTGGAATTCAGTTCACTTGTACTTTCCCATTTCCAATTAAAGGTTGTGAGATAAACAGAGTGTACAAAACATTAAGAACGCCTTCCTAATATTGAGTTGCAAGGCTGAAATTTAACAAGTGACATCAATAAAGGATCACCTGGATCCACCTGGTCAGTCTATGTTATGGAATGAGCAGGTGTTCTTAATATTTTGTACACTCAGTGTATACTGTTACATGTAGATAAATGCATGTTTTAAAAACTAGAAAAACACTGCAGCACTTGAGGACTTTTGTTTACAAGATATTAGGTGACAGATTTTACAGGAAATATACAGCATCAAAAAGCCTTTGCCATCTGCCCAGTAATCACACGTCTTTCTGGAGGACAGGGAAGAGGAGAAACAAGGCAGATGTGGATAGAGCAGTGTCCAACAGCAGTTGAATTCATATCATACTCAAGCCAGACAATATAATGCAATACAAACAAGTCATGGCTGTATATTCTGTCCAGCACATTGTTATTGAAAAAAATACCCAAGTAAAGCTGTCTACGAAGGTTGTCAAATTCATCACCCTTTAGGCAGGTATAGAACAACAGGTGAAAATGAAGACTCTGATGACACATTGTAAACCTGTCGTGTGTGTGTGTGTGTGTGTGTGCGTGTGTGTGTGTGTGTGTGTGTGTGTGTGTGTGTGTGTGTGTGTGTGTGTGTGTGTGTGTGTGTGTGTGTGTGTGTGTGTGTGTGTGTGTGTATGTGTGTGTGTGTGTGTGTGTGTGTGTGTGTGTGTGTGTGTGTGTGTGTGAAGAAGGCCTTAATGTGTTTCACACCTCAAGGCTAGGGGAGTGCTGAGAAACTGCTTCCTTTTTTTTTTTAAACACCTGCTCTCATCACCTCCTCCGCTGACATAGTGTCTGACTCACTGACGCCACAGAGGCAGGCCATACTTGTCTTTGTCATTTGAGTTGAAGTGAGGTAAACCAGTTTGGTGTGAATGAGCAGCCGAGAAAAGAACTAGCGTTAACTTCAGTTAAAAACCTTTTGGCTGTGATTTGTTGAGGAATTTGATTCAGGAAAACAATTCTATAATGATTTAGTTGACTGCTGCTAATCTTTCATCTATTGGTCAACAGATTCAACGTTTGCTCGTTTCAAATGTAAATAACTCAAAACCGATAGATCCGTCATCACCAGGAAAATATGCAAATACATGCTAATCGACCTGACATAAGAAACACCACAAAGCCATACAGACCCAGCACAGAAACAAGACAGGATTTAAAATCTCCAACAAGGAGAGTAGATGACAAAACATCAAACATACGCCTTGACAACATTTATAACAGAACAGAGTGAGTAGTCTCTATCACAGCTCATCAGAGACAAAGGGGCTGGTATTGTGAGGGTGATTAGGCTGGGCTCTCCCTGGTCTCAGGGAGAGCCCTGTGTTGACAGAGGGGATAGAGAGGGTGAACACACAGAAAGACGGCAGCTTGGGTCCCATCCCACATCTGTCCTGCATGCCGTGGCCGTTGGCCCACCAGATTTGAGGGATTGACCGGTCACTCTTGAGAGGGCAAAGGCCCGGCTTTGGCCCGAAGCCGACACAAAACCATATCAAAACCAGAGTGGAACCTAGAGCCATTTGGTGAATCAGGGAGACAGATTAGGTGTGTCCAAAGAAAGTGTGTATAAGAATATGTGTTGGGGTGTGTGTTTCCATACACACAATCAAACTGTCACCTCACTAATCCGCACTGCCAAGAGACCGCTACAACAACAAAAAAGGGACACAGGCGTCTTTTTAAAGGTAGTCATTGTCTGACCCCATATCTGCTCTCTGTGAAAGGGGCCAGGGCAGGAACATTAGTTTACAAATATCACCAGTGCCTTGCTAAGCCCAACTCGGTCTGGACAGACATTTCACAACTCTGTGACACAGAAAAACATGGCAGGTTGGGAATAATCCACCAATAATCCTGATCAGTTTGACAAACCCTGAAGCCTTAATCACAGCAACAACAAAAACATGAACTGAAAGCTAAAACAACATAGTCAAGCCAGACCATATTCAAGCCAGATCCCATCTGAAAACACGCCGTACCCTGTGTTATTTATCTGACGCTCTCTGGCAGAGCCAAATAGACTGAAAAGGAAAAGAATCACGTTATAAATCTCTAAATCATCAGTGTCACAGTATCTATCAAGAAATTACTGTATAACCCTTTATCAAATACTTATATTGACCTTAAAGAAATGACATTCAAATGTAATTTTTGTTCTAATGTTAAATGCTTTCACTTCACCTAAAAAAAGTATAAAGCACAAGTTGTTTAGGAAAGCTGTGTCCTCTGATGAAAGAGCTCCTCTTCCATCATTACCTTTAATGACGGCTTCTTTGTAATCTTATGCTGCCTCTCAGGAACGCACTTCTCAAGCCTTTGAAAATAGTTGCATTGTTTCAGGCGAGGTTGGCGCTAAGGTTATGGGGAATTGCAATAACTGTTTTTCATTTCAATTGGAGGTATAATCTCCAAGTTCTCATCTTTCCCAAAACACAGATATCCTCCCAATCCAGGCATATAACACAGTGGCTCGTTTGAGTTGGATATATCACAGGGGAAATTATTGAAGTCATTAAATGTGCTACACTTTTGCTGCACCAGCTGTCATGTCGCAGTATGATAGACTGAGAATAAGATACGAAGTGAATAGTTTTAACAAATATGCCTTAAAAAGCTCAGACACACCGGTAGGATTGTCATACGTTTGCCTGCCGACAGCACTTAGCACCTCTGAATAGTGTCGGCAGTCAATCTCTTTTGTGTTCACACAGCAAAGACCTTGGAAGCAGTCAGCCACTCAGCCTTGTTAAAATACTCCAAACCAGAAGGTGGCAGTAACATTGTTTGGCATTGCATGTCCGTGTGTGTTGCTTATGGTTTTGATTCCAAGCTAGCGGCGCTAATATTGCTATTTTGTAGAAAGCCCATGTTGCTACTAGCCAGATGGCCACAGCTAGATAACTACCTAGAAAGATGACGAAGAAACTATTTAAATCACTCTCCATAATCCCACACTGCCAGTGTCAGCCCATAGCCAAATGTTTAGCCAGCTACCCAACGTTAGCTATCTAGCTAGTGACACTCAGCAGCGAACACAAGCAGCTGTTTCATGGAAACTACCTATTCCATTATGATCATTTTATAACGTTAGCTAGCATGGAGGAAGCATTTAGTGTTGTGTGCATTGCGTAAGTGCACAACCACCCCCCATAGCCTACATTGCATATGAAGTGTGACTGGCTCATCCATGGCAGTGCGGAGAAAATGCCCTATTTTTGTTTTAAAATGTTTGTCTCCACCACGTGGGGGTTTGTGCGCTCTGATTGGCTCAAAGTCAAGGTGTTAGCCACTGACGAGCATTCCGATTCAACAAGTAGAATGGGTAGGTTCGTTGCTACTGTGTCGGCATGCAGCAGGTACCGCTTTTGTTCTTGCAAGAGAAGGAATGGCCTACCAATGTGAGAAGTACCTATCGGCAGTCTATCGGCAGTGAGATTCTCAGTGTGTTTCATGTTTTACTGGGTAATCTTGCTTCCGCCATACAAACAGTATATCTTGATTTTGCTCATGTAAAAATGGCTTTTAAGTTTGAAGACACTTCATTAGCACAGTCAAGCTCCTGCTGAAGCTATTTTGGACACCCCAAAAAGCTTCAGGACCTACCATTATGTCAAAAGAACATTGTTCTCCTGTAGTACATAGTGCTTTGATGTTGATATTTCCACACGTTTTGGCCATTTGACACAAGTGTACCCTGTCCACTTTCATAATGTTTGGCCAATTCTTCTGAGGAACAAGGGAAGAGACTATCTGAGATGTCCAGAGCGATTGAGATGTGCTGGTTGAGAAGTGCCCTTGCGCATTAAGGACCTAGTAAAAATTGGTTGGCCCTCCATTGTCTATCACAGTGCCATCCGTTTTGTCACCAAAGCGCCATATACTACCCACCACTGCGACCTGTATTCTCTCGTTGGCTGGCCCTCGCTTCATATTAGTTGCCAAACCCACTGGCTCCAGGTCATCTATAAGTCTTTGCTAGGTAAAGCTCCGCCATATCTCAGCTCACTGGTCACAATAGCAACACCCACCTGTAGCACGCGCTCCAGCAGGTATATCTCTCTGGTCATGCCCAAAGCCAATTCCCCCTTTGGTCGTCTTTCCTTCCAGTTCTCTGCTGCCAATGACTGGAACGAACTGCAAAAATCACTGAAGTTGGAGACACATATCTCCCTCACTAACTTTAAGCACCAGCTGTGAGAGCAGCTCACAGATCACTGCACCTGTACATAGCCCATCTGTAAATAGCCCACCCAACTACCTCATCCCCATACTGTGTTTTTTTTTGCTCCTTTGCACCTCAGTATCTCTACTTGCACATTCATCTTCTGCACATCTATCACTCCAGTGTTTAATTGCTATATTGTAATTATTTCACCACTATGGCCTATTTATTGCCTTACCTCCCTTATCCTACCTCATGTGCAACATTGTATATAGACTTTTTCTACTGTATTATTGACTGTATGTTTGTTTAATCCATATGTTGTTGTTTGTGTTGCACTGCTTTGCTTCATCTTGGCCAGGTCGCAGTTGTAAATTAGAACTTGTTCTCAACTAGCCTACCTGGTTAAATAAAGGTGAAATAAAATTTAAAAAATCTATAAAATTGCTCCCAACTGGTAAAGGTTTTATTTTTATTTGGGGATGGAGGGGATCCTTCCCTTCGAGACTCAACAAACTCCAAAGAAGGGAACACTCAACAAAGACACTCTCCTCTCTGTCTGGTCGAAAAGTTTATCGTTAATAACTTTCTCTCCTCCAGCCCACTGCACAATAACAAACCACCCGAAGCACAACTGTCCCCGGCTGGATTAGCATGGAGACAATGGACAGTGGCCATAGAGCTCTGAACCCTCACACTTCACAGTCTATCAGGCCCAATCAGTGGGGCAATTGCTTCTCCTTAAAGCCCCACCTCTTATGTCTCTACGGGGCAACTCATTAGCTAAGTAGAATCCCCTCTTTCTCCCTGCATCTTCCCCCTTTGTGAAAGACCCAGTCTTTGTCTCCCCTAAATGATGCCAAACAGGGTCCATTTTCTGGTTACTACATGTTTACAACCATGTCAGGTTTTTGTGGGGATCCTGTAGTTTTATTTTGCAGGGTGTCATACCAGAGACCATAAAATCATTACCAAGCTGTTTAGGGGGCGATTGTTTGGCCGTATATTAGTTCTACAGTATTGTAGGCTCTCAATGAGTCAGCATCTTTAAGAGAGGGCAGATGGCCAGACAGCACATGGTGGGGGTACACAGGAAGGGCCAAATACAGCAGGAAACCTTACTCAGACATTATCAAATCAAAGTTTATTTGTCACGTGTGCCGGATACAACAGTGAAATGCTTACTTACAGGCCCTGACCAACAGAGTCATGTTTAAGCCAAAAATAGGTATTAGGTGAACAATAGATAAGAAATAAAAACAGTAAAATGACAGTGAAAAATAACAGTAGCGAGGCTACAAACAGTAGCGAGGCTATATACAGTAGCGAGGCTACAAACAGTAGCGAGGCTACAAACAGTAGCGAGGCTACATACAGTAGCGAGGCTATATACAGTAGAGAGGCTACAAACAGTAGTGAGGCTATATACAGTAGTGAGGCTACAAACAGTAGCGAGGCTACATACAGTAGCGAGGCTATATACAGTAGCGAGGCTACAAACAGTAGCGAGGCTATATACAGTAGCGAGGCTACAAACAGTAGCGAGGCTATATACAGTAGCGAGGCTACAAACAGTAGCGAGGCTACATACAGTAGCGAGGCTATATACAGTAGAGAGGCTACAAACAGTAGCGAGGCTACAAACAGTAGCGAGGCTATATACAGTAGCGAGGCTATATACAGTAGCGAGGCTATATACAGTAGAGAGGCTATATACAGTAGAGAGGCTCTATACAGTAGCGAGTCTACAAACAGGCACCGGTTAGTTGGGCTAATAGACATGAAGGTAGTGTGTACATGAATGTATAGTTAAAGTGACAATGCATATATGATAAACAGAGAGTAGCAGCAGTGTAGAAGAAGGGTTGGTTGGGACACATACACACACACACACACATATTACTGCTGAAAAATCAGCTGGCTAATTAGTTTGCAAGCAATGATGAAAATAAATATAAGCCAAATAACTCAATACTCTCATTTTTGGCGTAAAATGACAAGACTGAAGCGATACATTTCAGTGACAATCACAATTGTACGACATTAACAAAAATATTCCACAAATATTGTAGTTGTAGTTGTTGCTTTGAATTCTTACACGAGCCAAGACATTTCACCAAACAAACTGTGGAATAAGATTCTTCTCCTTTCTAAAGTCTAACAAGACTTGGATGTTGTTGTTGACTGTTTTTCTTTTACAGTTCGGTCCTGGGGAGTGAGGGGTCGCCCTGTGTCCTGAGTGAATTAAAGGGGCAGCTGTGATACTGCCTGAAAGGATGAACGAGGAGGGGGACAAAAATGAGAAATCTCTCAGCCCCCCCAAAGACAAAAGAGACAGAGACAAGGGCCTGAAACCACACAATCATCTCACTATCCACAATGGGCCAAGCTCCTGTAACAAGCAGGATCAGGGGGGATCAGTGAGGGGCTAAGCCGGCCTGGCCACAGATTTTAGAGCAAGGCGTTAATTCCACTCTGCTTAGCACACAATTCATTTCACTCTCACGCAGCAGCTCAGAGCTGGGCTGTAATGAGAGGAATGAGTCGGAGGGCCCGATTAAGACGTGAGGAGGCGAAGATCAGCTTTGAACAGAGGCAGCAGATGCCAACAGACTGAAAGCTGGGAGATGAAGATGCCAAATGATGGGAACGAGTCAACTAGGTAGATTAGACGAAGTCAAACAGAACGCTCCTTGAATAGAGGAGATGATACATCGTTAGAAACAACTGCTCCAAGAACAGTGACTTAGTCTGTGAAGAGTCTTCTAAAATCTTTCAAGGCATGTAAAGGATTTCTGTGCCTACTTTTGTTTTAGACATTTTTGTGAACGTTGACTGTTTACAAACGTCTTTACAAAAAAAAAAGCTAAACAATAAAGTGAACCAAGCCGAAATGACACCCCTGCTGACTTTTACATTTGGGATAAGGAAGCAAGAGTCAATGCTCCCATGGGATTAAGAGGGCAACAAAAGTATCCAAACTCCAGGACAGGATAATTGTGTTCCTGGGACTACTAAAGCAGCTGCCTGAAACTAAGGAGCTCAGGAAATCAACTCGTCTTTCCCAAAGTGAAGCTCTGGATTCCGGATTAGAACCCTGTAGGGCAGACGTCCCCTGGGCTCACCTCGTCCTGTTCCCCTAATGGTGACACTGCAGGTCACTATGATTCACGTCTGCAGGCTGCAGCCCCTCCAGCCATGCTCAGGGCCAAATAAGACCTCTCCCTACCCCCACAACCACCTTACACTGTGGCCAGGTCTTTCTGCAAAGTCCCTCATCTTACACTCAACTGGCCACTCCACACACCACCTCCGTCTTTCCTAATGCGTCCTTCAATCTCCATATAGAAACACATCCATAAAGGATGAAGGTGGACAATGTGCCACCCATGAGCCTGAAGAGGAGATGTAAGCACAGAGCTGGCTCGGTCAACGACCAATGCTCCAGAGCCAATCGATTGTCCACTGGGGGTCAGAGATAAGGTGCTGGGGCTTTGGGCCTGAGGAAGCTCATGACCTCTCTCATCCATCTCTGTCCTTGTCCCTTCCCTCTACACATACGGAGCCATATTCCTCCATTAAACTCCATTCACAAAGCCGGCAGACTCTGCCCTCAGTAGTCCATCAAGGCCCTTCCAGCTTGGTCCACTGTGACAGGTCTCCACCTCTCTCCCTCTCTCCATCCGGGGGCCATATCACTGGAACATAGGGGACATTGTACCCCACGGAAAGCCCAAAGTAATGTGCCAAGACCTCACGCCTAACCACGTCCAGAGATGAGTAATGGTCTCTACTGGTGCATATTCAAAATGCTTTGAAGACAACCCTTGGTGTTTTGAAGGCTAACACAAGCTTTCCAGATTTTTCCAGAATGACTCATTGAATTTACACATGAACGCAGCGATAGAGAAGGCAGATGAAACAAGTGAGTATCTCTATATGAAAATGTGCTTGAATGAAACATATGTGTTTCTCACAGACACCGAGACTAAATCTCACCACTAATCAACTAACCGAGAGAGACATCCAGTGAACTCTCAGGTGAAGTGGCTCGAGTTGCGTTTCTCATGCTGCTCTGTAATGCAAAAGCACATTGTGGAAATTCGCTCAGCCTGGGACCTGGGCTAGGTCCCCAAACAAGTCATCTGCTTAAACTGCCGGTCAGTCGGGTGCATTTGTTTCAGTAGAGGCTGCTGAGGGGAGGACGGCTCATAGTAATGGCTGGAATGGAGTCAATGGAATGGTATCAACCACATGGAAACCATATGCTTAGTACCATTCCATTGACTCCAGTCCAGCCATTAGTATGAGCCGTCCTCCCCTCAGCAGCCTCCACTGGGCTGTTTGCACTGAGAGATTAACTCTGCAGGGTCAGGAGGATGCTAATTGTGTAGACCTGTAGGGAGTCCTTCAGGTGGGAGAGAGAGAGAGATAAACACCTTCATGTCTATAGACTGACACACATTCTCATTAAATAGAGAGAGAAACACCTTCATGTCTATAGACTGACAGACATTCTCATTAAATAGAGAGAGAAACACCTTCATGTCTATAGACTGACACACATTCTCATTAAATAGAGAGAGAAACACCTTCATGCCTATAGACTGACACACATTCTCGTTAAATAGAGAGAAACACCTTCATGTCTATAGACTGACACACATTCTCATTAAAGAGAAAGAGAAACACCTTCATGTCTATAGACTGACACACATTCTCATTAAAGAGAAAGAGAAACACCTTCATGTCTATAGACTGACACACATTCTCATTAAAGAGAAAGAGAAACACCTTCATGTCTATAGACTGACACACATTCTCATTAAAGAGAAAGAGAGGGACCGGAACCAAAAGAAACACCTTCCTCAGGACAGACTGACAGGGGTTTAGTCACATGAGGCCAGTGTCATGTAGAGCTATTGTTAGTCTGGGTCAATGTTAGTAATGACGCTGACAGCATGAACCCAGGGTCATAAACAATTCAGGGGCGCTGACAGTGAGATGGAGATGTCAGCCTCAGCAGAAACCACATGAGTTTGGATCATCAGAGTGGGATTGAATGAACGGGTTAATGGGACTTGTGTACAGGGGTTTATTGAAAAAAATTCCACAGTAAATAAAAGCACTGGAGTCACTAAATACGTCAACCATTTTCCCTGAAGTGACTCTGGAGACGAAAGCTTATATGCAAGCAATGTTCATACTTCTATGTTATACCAGCCTATTTGACAAAACAACAGATTTATCTTAATTACAGTATTATCTTAAGCTACAGGTTATCCTCTCGTATGCGTTTCTGTGAATGTATCTGGACTCATAAGACAAACACCAGCACAAGGGAAGAGAAAGCCATAGAATACAACTGCCCTCAACTCTGACCCTTTGAAAATACTTGAGTAGAAGCATCCTAAAAATAACAAAAACAATATGGATAGATGAAGAAAAAAACATTTGTGACATCTCAAAAGGACAATTTTTCTGTGCCACATAAGCAGTGTTGGCTGCAGTGGTCAGTCAGCGTTGGCTGCAGTGGTCAGTGGCCATTGGAGTGGTCAGCGTTGATAATTCCTTGTGCTCCATCATCCTGAAGTCTGTGTCCAATTGCATTCTTTCAGAGCAGCGGGTAGCCCAGGCTGCCGGGTCGCTGCGCTGACCACCTTGACCCCATTGGCCGAGAGGCTCAGGCAGAGTTTCATGGGGTCAGGGCACCGTCCGGACACAAGCTGAGATCCTGGCCAATGGGGTGAAGCGGTCACTAGAGTGGATGATTTATAGATCGGTCAGATTTACAGAAAGCTGAGGGTTGCACTCATCTCAGGCCCTGTTCTGCTGCAACTTTTCTAAAAAACACTCTAAAAAGGCACAACATGTTCATGCTTATCCGGCACCAGAGCACTCAACTTAAACTGTGTTGCCAGTTTTTAGCTGTTTCTTCTCTTGATGCCTGTTGAGTCATCTCTTGTGATTTTCCCTTTAACTTGTGTCCCCTGAAACCTTCCGCTAATGAACAAAACCAACCAGCTTTGATGCATCAAAGTCTAATTCCATCTTTAGAAAATGTGGTTTAAGAAGTCCATCTTTGGTCAGAATTAAAGATGAGCGTCGCCTCTCATCCTGTTGAGAACTGTTTGTTGCTTGCCAAGCCGTTTAAGTGAATCCATCACACCGGGCCACGTTAGAAGTACTGGTAAGTTTAGAGCCTTGCAGTTGTTCTGGTTGTAGATGGCAGGCGAGCTCTGACTGCCCTAAAGGGCCTTTTGTTCTTGTTAGGCTATTATGAACAGATGGACTTCTTTCCCATTCGCCTAAATCAAAGATGGCATTTGTTTTTCATGTTGGATGATGTGATTACATGCAAGTTGCAAATAAAATGTTTTTTAAATTATCTTACAGAAATCTAATTGAGGGAGACATTACAAGGTCCAAGATGTGGAGATGACCCACTTTAACGAGAATAGAAAAAAAGACTTTGTTGAGGCAACCAATCGAAAGCTGACGCCAGGAAACAGCGTAAGCAAATGGCTAGGTTCCTTAATATCCAAAAAGTAACCATTTTGTGAGACAATATCACAACCACATCAAAGACCCAAACCTAGAAACATTTAGGTTGTTTTGATCGGCACAAAAAGCCACCACCTGGATGGGAGATAGTTCCCTCATTAAGTCATAAACCATAGTGGAGCCCCAATGAATAGCAGCCCAGCATGCATTCGATTTGTTGGACACACTTAGAGGTCACCGTTTAGTCCCGGGGAGTCTCAATGTATTCTCTGGGCAGTGTCGCCAGCTGCCACTTGCGCGTGGGTGGACAGTTCGTCTCTCGCGGCCTGCAGAGCTGGAGCCTACGGCCATGAAACCTTGGTGCCCTTTCAGCTAATTGTCCATGGGTTGCCTTTAAATTTATTGACAGTATGTGTGATATAGTGCTCCCATTGTGTCCCCTGTCCATTGTGTTCCTCAGTAACTATGGCACCGGCTTCCGCACTCCGGAGCTCCATGGCTGACCAGGGGCCAGAGAGCAGCGTGGTGCCCAGCATGAGTGCTCTCTCCGTGGGCAGGCTAGGAAAGCTTTACAGGTACCTTGGCTCCTCTCTTAGCAACGTCCTGCTGCTGGAAATTTGTCGTCCCCCTCTGGGTGTCTTTCTGAGAGTGTCAGGCGCTGGGCCCCTGATGAGAGATTTGTTGATATAATAACTCGATTAGGCCTCAGCATGGATGACATGACGGAAGAGAGCCAGCCATCGACACCCAGGGAGGGCCTGATCCCACTCCTTAACCTCTTCTCAGGAAACCAGTGCCTCCACAAGCCATGCCTGGGGCCACCCCCACAGGCCCCAAATGGCCATGGACCCTCTGCCAATCACTCACAGTACCAGTCACCAAGTACCTCTCACCACCCCAGAGAGAGTGGAATCTTGAACCTTATAGTTAAATCTGACTAAACGCAACTGAGCTAGCGTCCACCGCGTTCAAACAAAAGCAGCAAGCTAATTAACAGAGACTGCCTGGCCAATTATGAAAAGCAGGAGCAAGAGAAAGTCAAGCCTGAGAACATATCCTGGACTAAGATCTATGCAAATGTCACGACTTCCACCAAAGGTGGCTCCTCTTCCTGTTCGAGCGGCGCTCGGCGGTCGTCGTCACCGGTCTTCTAGCTGCCACCGATCCCTTTTCCCTTTTCTGTTGGTTTTGTCTTATTGGTTACACCTGTTTCTTGTTTAGGTTTTAGTCGGGCTATTGAAGCCTGTGATGCCCGCCTGCTTTTGTGCGGGCTTATTTCCTCTGTTCGTGTCTGTGGTTGTGCGACTTTCTTGTTTTTCTCCGGACTGGTTGGGTCCTGGTTTTGGGCCGGTCTTTGTTATGCTCCTGGTGTTTTGGCGTGACCGTTTTTCCTGCGCCGGAATAAAAAGCAATTGTCTTTTACCCTCTGTTCCCTGCGCCTGACTCCGCACCCACTACTCATAGAATTGCGTTACAGCAAACTTCTAAAAACTCAAATGAAATCAAAGAACTTCCACAATCAACGCAAAAAATGTGTTCATGATACCCTAATTTGACGCTCTGTGTCAATGGGCAGCTTAAGAGGAGTTTCAGAGAGCCCTGCAGACTGGCAAAATTGGGTAATACATTTTAAGCCATGGAAAACCTGGAAGGAGGGCTAGTGCTGAATCCCAGACAGACCTGGTAGGACTAAGAACAGAGTGGTCTCCTCTTGATCCCGCCTCACGCCAGCGTTCTCCTTTCCTTTACTCTGTCGTTAAGTTGGGAGACAACGTGGATTTAAATCAAAAGGCCTGCCCCCCCCTTAACGAGTCTGGGGAAAAAAACTCCACACAGGTGCAGCAGAGTCAATGAGCAACTCACTGGAGAGTCAATTAGAGACGAAGTGGGTCTTTTACAGTGAGGCTTACATCCCTCTCACGCGCTAAAACGACCCTCTAAATGTACACACTGTCTCTGTTCTGATGGGTTGGCTGCTATTACAGAATTATTTTTTTTAAATGATAAGAGATTTAACATATTGGCCTTTTCCATCTTTATTCTGTAGGTGTAGGATATCTGCGTTACCATAGGATATCTCCTTTACTTTATATGTCTTTATAGCACATTCCCTGGCCAGGCAACGTAGCTCTGCAGAGAAACAAGTGAACATGTGGTGATTCCTCTAATCACAGATCAGATGACAGTTGACCTGTTGCTCAGGGAGAGCAGCCTCTGACTGTCAAACAACACTCCCAACAGACAGCGCTGGGATCACTGCACCGCACGGCCGCTCCCCATCTGTCAACACACACACACACACACACACACGAAACACACACACACACACACACACACACACACACACACACACACACGCGTAGGCTCTGCCTCTAATTGATGTGCTCTCTGTCACTTCCGGCCACATGGCTCAAGGCAATGCTTAAGGGTGTCACGACTTCCGCCGAAGTCGGTCCCTCTCCTTGTTCGGGCGGTATTCCGCGGTCAACGTCACCGACCTTCTAGCCATCATTGATACATTTTTCCATTGGTTTTGTCTTGTCTTCCTACACACCAATTCCATTCATTAATGTTGTGTATTTAACCCTCTGTTTCCCCTCATGTCGGTAAAGGAGGTGCAGCGGTTCTTAGGGTTTGCCAATTACTTCCGGAGGTTTATCCCAGGTTTTGGTCAGGTGGCAGCTCCCATTACTTCACTGCTGAAGGGGGGTCCGGTGCGCTTGCAGTGGTCAGCTGAGGCGGACAGGGCTTTTAGTCACCTGAGGGCTCTGTTTACCTCGGCTACCTTGCTGGCCCATCCGGATCCCTCTTTGGCGTTCATATTGGAGGTGGACATGTCTGAGGCTGGGACAGGAGCGGTGCTCTCTCAGCGCTCGGGTATGCCACCGAAGCTCCGCCCCTGTGCCTTCTTCTCGAAGAAGCGAAACTATGATGTGGGGGACCGGGAGCTGTTGGCTGTCATCAAGGCCTTGAAGGTGTGGAGACATTGACTTGAGGGGGCTAAATACCCTTTTCTCATCTGGACGGACCACCGCAATCTGTAGTACATCCAGGTGGCGAGGAGACTGAACCCTCGCCAGGCAATGTTTTTCACCCGTTTTGTTTTCACCCTTTCTCACAGACCAGGTTTCCAGAACGTTAAGGCTGACGCACTGTCCCGGCTGTATGACACAGAGGAGCGGCCCATGGATCCCACTCCCATACTCCCGGCTTCTTGCATGGTGACACCGGTAGTGTGGGAGCTGGACGCTGACATTGAAAAGGCATGGCGTACAGAGCCTGCTCCCCTTCAGTGTCCGGCTGTGCGTATGTACGTTCCATCTGCTGTCTGTGACCGGCTAAGATATTGGGCCCATACGTCACCCTCCTCTGGTCATTCTGGTATCGGTCGGACGGTGCGCTGTCTTAGTGAGAAGTACTGGTGGCCCACTTTAGCTAAGGACGTGACGTTTTATTTGACCTCCTGCTCAGTGTTCGCTCAGTGCAAGGCTCCTAGACACCTGCCCAGAGGTAAGTTACAACCCTTACCCGTTCCACAACGGCCATGGTCACACCTGTCAGTGGATTTCCTGACTGATCTTCCTCCTTCACAGGGAAACACCACTATCCTGGTCTTTGTGGATCGTTTCTCTAAGTCCTGCCGTCTCCTCCCTCTGCCCGGTCTCCCTACGGCCCTACAGACTGCGGAGGCCTTGTTTACACACGGCTTCCGGCACTACGGGGTGCCTGAGGATATAGTGTCTGATCGAAGTCCCCAGCTCACTTCAAGGGTCTGGAAGGCGTTCATGGAACGTCTGGGGGTCTCGGTTAGCCTTACCTCAGGTTTTCACCCCGAGAGTAACGGGCAGGTGGAGAGAGTTATCCAGGATGTGGGTTGGTTTCTGAGGTCCTATTGCCAGGACCGGCCGGGGGAGTGGGCAGCATTTGTGCCCTGGGCAGAGATGGCCCAGAACTCGCTCCGCCACTCCTCCACAAACCTCACCCCCTTCCAGTGTTTATTGGGGTATCAGCCAGTTCTGGCTCCTTGGACCGAGGCTCCTGCGGTGGATGACTGGTTGTGGCGCGCGGAGGAGACATGGGACGCTGCTCATGTCCACCTTCAGCGTGCCGTTCTGCGCCAGAAAGTGGGTGCAGACCATCACCGCAGTGAGGCCCGGTGTTCGCACTAGGGGTTCGGGTCTGGCTCTCGACCCGAAACCTGCCCTTTCGCCTGCCCTGCCGGAAGCTGGATCCAAGGTTTGTGGGATCATTTAACGTCCTGAGGAGAGTGAACGAGGTATGTTATAGGTTACAGCTTCCCCCCCGATTACCACATTATCTCCTCGTTCCATGTGTCTCTCCTCAGGCCGGTGGTTGCTGGCCCACTCCAGGAGTCTGAGGTGCGGGAGGTTCCTCTGTGCCCTCTGGACATTGAGGGGGCCCCGGCGTACTCCGTTCGTTCCATAATGGATTCGAGACGTCGGGCGAGGGGCCTTCAGTTCCTCGTGGACTGGGAGGGGTATGGTCCGGGGGAGAGATGCTGGGTTCCGGTGGAGGACGTGTTGGATGCTTCTATGCTGCGAGATTTCCACCGTCTCCATCCGGATTGCCCTGCGCCTCGCCCTCCAGGTCGTCCCCGAGGTCAGTGCCGAGGCGCTGCTGGAGCCACGTGTCAGGGGAGGGGTACTGTCACGACTTCCGCCGAAGTCGGTCCCGCTCCTTGTTCGGGTGGTGTTCGGTGGTCAACGTCACCAACCTTCTAGCCATCATTGATCCATTTTTCATTTTCCATTGGTTTTGTCTTGTCTTCCTACACACCTGGTTCCAATCCCATTCATTACATGTTGTATATTTAACCCTCTGTTTCCCCTCATATCCTTGTCAGAGATTGTTTGTTGTAGATTGTTTGTGGTTTTTTGAGGTTTTTTGAATGTTTATCAAACAGCTCTGTTTTTGCCAAGTTCATTCTCCTGCGCCTGACTTCCCTGCCACCAGCACGTACCCCATTACAAAGGGCCAGTACTCCCTTCTCCCGTCTGATGGGCCAAAACATATCTCTACAGTCTCCAGAGCGCTGATTATTGGAACGTGTGATAGAATAATCCTACATCTACACTAAGCAAAAAATATAAACACAGCATGTAAAGTGTTGGTCCCATGTTTCATGAGCTGAAACAACATATCCCAGAAATGTTTGTATACGCACAAAAAGCTTATTTCTATCACATTTGTTTACCTCCCTGTTAGTGAGCATTTCTCCTTTGCCAAGATAATCCAACCACCTGGCAGGTGTGAAATATCAAACAGCATGATCATTACACAGGTGCACCTTGTGTGGGGGCAATAAAAGGCCACGGAAACCTGCATTTTGTCACACAACACAATGCCACAGATGTCTCAAGTTAAGGGAGCGTGCAATTGGCATACCGACTGCAGGAATGTCCACCAGAGCTGTTGACAGAGAATTGAATGTTCATTTCTCTACTATATGCCGCCTCCAATGTCATTTTAGAGAATTTGTTAGTACTTTCAACCGGCCTCACAACCACATGTATGGCGTTGTGTGGGCGAGTGGATTGCTGATGTCAAAGTTGTGAACAGGCATAAGCTACGGACAACGAACACAATTCAGTTTTATCAATGGCAATTTGGACAACAATCTCAATTCATTTCAGCTGACTACCTCATGAAGCTGGTTGAGAGAATGCCAATAGTGTGCAAAGCTGTCATCAAGGCAAATGGTAGCTACTTTGAAGAATCTCAAATTAGTAGGTGTTTCCAAACTTTTGACTGGTACTGTAAATATGATACATATTACCACACTACACACAGAGACACACACTTCACCCCCTGGCTGAGAAAAGCTGCCTACCTTTCTGTCTCGTCCCGACTCCCGAAACGTTCATTACTATGGGACAGCTGGAGATCAAATTTGAATATTGAAACAATGTTGCAAATGTCAGAGAGACAGACATCAAGGTTTATACAAATCTCTGCTGTTGAAAACTAAATTGTAGTCTAAAAGAAATGTGAGATAATGTCTAGATGCTTTTAATAGTGGAGATCAAGTTTATAATTTACCTGCCTGGGCTGATGAGACAGTGGATTACACAGTCAGATGAAACAGAGTAAACAGACATTTTAACGTCATAGATTTAGCCAGTAGCAATTTGTGGAATAGACACTGGCTGGAATGCAGTTTTAACCAATCAGCATTCAGGATGAATAAATTATATAAATCATATAAATTGTATAAATTATAGATATTACCACACTCCACAGACAGACACACACTTCAACCCCCTCTTCCCCTCTCAGCACTCAGCAGAGACACAAAGCCAGGCCAGGCCCAGAAAGGATGTCGCATGTGTATCATATTAGGCAGGCCTTCCCAGGCCCAGACACTCTTAGAGAAAAAGGTGCCATCTAAAATGGTTCTTTGGCTGTCCCGTAAGAGAACCCTTTGAAGAACCCTTTTTGGTTCCAGGTATAACCTTTTTGGCTCCAGGTAGACTCTTTTTGGGTTCGATGTAGGACCTTTCCCATAGAGGGTTCTACATGGAACCCTAAAGGGTTATCTCTGGAACCAAAGAGTTCCCTCTGAAACCAAAAAGAGTTCTCTCTGGAACCAAAAATGGTTATCCTACGGAGGACAACAAAATAACCGTTTTGGAACCCTTTGTGTTGGTGGTATTAGATTCACAGCTACCCTACTCTTTGAGGCCTGACCTTACCAGTCTGATATTTCACACGTCCCTTTGTCCGTCCCAGGGCCTGCCACAGGTGGGAATGCCTTCACAGAGATCCCACAGAGTCCCAGCACAAGAGAGCCTGTTGTGGGCTAGGGTTTTTTTTTCCCATGAGGGAGGACAGGGTAAGCCATTGAGTATGCTGACCCAGGGCAGCCTTCCCGGGTCATGGCAGAGATGTGGCAGAGTTGACCCATCATGGACCACATCAAAGCCGCTGACAGACAGACACAAACTGGAGGCAGAGTTAAGGTGTACATTCCAGCGGGAGAGGGGGGAGTTCAATTTCCAGCAGGAGAGGGGGGAGTTCCATTTCCAGCAGGAGAGGGGGGAGTTCCATTTCCAGCAAGAGAGGGGGGAGTTCAATTTCCAGCAGGAGAGGGGGGGGTCAATTTCCAGCAGGAGAGGGGGGAGTTCCATTTCCAGTAGGAGAGGGGGGAGTTCAATTTCCAGCAGGAGAGGGGGGAGTTCCATTTCCAGCAGGAGAGGGGGGAGTTCCATTTCCAGCAGGAGAGGGGGGAGTTCAATTTCCAGCAGGAGAGGGGGGAGTTCAATTTCCAGCAGGAGAGGGGGGGGTCAATTTCCAGCAGGAGAGGGGGGAGTTCCATTTCCAGTAGGAGAGGGGGGAGTTCAATTTCCAGCAGGAGAGGGGGGAGTTCCATTTCCAGCAGGAGAGGGGGGAGTTCCATTTCCAGCAGGAGAGGGGGGAGTTCAATTTCCAGCAGGAGAGGGGGGGGTCAATTTCCAGCAGGAGAGGGGGGAGTTCCATTTCCAGCAGGAGAGGGGGGGTTCCATTTCCAGCAGGAGAGGGGGAGTTCAATTTCCAGCAGGAGAGGGGGGGTTCCATTTCCAGCAAGAGAGGGGGAGTTCCATTTCCAGCAGGAGAGGGGGGGTTCCATTTCCAGCGGGAGAGGGGGGAGTTCCATTTCCAGCAGGAGAGGGGGGAGTTCCATTTCCAGCAGGAGAGGGGGGAGTTCCATTTCCAGCAGGAGAGGGGGGAGTTCCATTTCCAGCAGGAGAGGACGGAGTTCCATTTCCAGCAGGAGAGGGGGAGTTCCATTTCCAGCAGGAGAGGGGGGAGTTCCATTTCCAGCAGGAGAGGGGGAGTTCCATTTCCAGCAGGAGAGGGGGGAGTTCCATTTCCAGCAGGAGAGGGGGAGTTCCATTTCCTTCAGGAGAGGGGGGAGTTCCATTTCCAGCAGGAGAGGGGGGAGTTCCATTTCCAGCAGGAGAGGGGGGAGTTCCATTTCCAGCGGGAGAGGGGGAGTTCCATTTCCAGCAGGAGAGGGGGGAGTTCCATTTCCAGCAGGAGAGGGGGGAGTTCCATTTCCAGCAGGAGAGGGGGGAGTTCCATTTCCAGCAGGAGAGGGGGGAGTTCCATTTCCAGCAGGAGAGGGGGAGTTCCATTTCCAGCAGCGGTAAGTGGAGTTAGCTAGCAAATGACACTAAGTGCTAGTCATCCCTCAGTGACTAGAGGAAGGAAGTAGACAGTGTTGTTTGCCATCCAGATCTGAAGCTCCCTGAATAGAGACATTGCCTTTCTGAATACGAGAGTACTTAATAAAACAAGACTTTGGTAAATAAATACAGGCACCATAAAATACCAGATTAACCAGTGTAGAACTTTTGTCAGACAACAGGGTGGATCTCTTCCCATAGACAGACAGCTGAGGTTGACTAGTCTTCATGGGGTCTGTTTGAGAAACATTACCAAATGGCCCTGCCCCCAGCTAATTAAGAGGCCTGTATGTAGAGACAGTAAATGGCTCAATCAGCAGAACATCACATATTGATTTTTGTCTGTGAGAACACAGATCTGACCCCCAGGCTTTAACTAGAGCTCAATGTCAAGACAATGATGACTAAATATGGTGTTGGTCTTGTTAGAGACCACAGATGTGATGAGGGGTAATATCGTGTTGGTTTTGTCAGAGACCACAGATGTGATGAGGGGTAATATCGTGTTGGTCTTGTCAGAGACCACAGATGTGATGAGGGGTAATATTGTGTTGGTTTTGTCAGAGACCACAGATGTGATGAGGGGTAATATCGTGTTGGTCTTGTCAGAGACCACAGATGTGATGAGGGGTATTATCAACCCAAGAGGAGAGTTATGAGAGGTGTGTGTGATGAGATACACTCAAAAAAGAGAAAGGACACACACACACACTAGTACGGTCAACATATTTCAATAACATGATATGTTGGATCTAGCCTACAATGCAGAACATTCCGAGAGCTGTGATGAATTAATCCCAGCATGCATCTGCCACAGATCTAAAAAGACATTTCTGAAAAGAGATGGAAAAACGGACACAGTCAAGCAGTTAACAGTAGGCCTATCCTCCTCACACACAAATCATGTTAGCTCAGTACAACCCTAAGTGTTTAGCCAAGCACACAAGCCATTATAGAAACAGTAAGGCATGGAAGGGGCAAAAACATTGGCGACATCCTCAGTCAGAAAACAAAGAACATGGCTGTAAAAAAATATATTGCATAACATAAAAAGAAGCAGCTTCATGCTGTGACCCGTGTCCAGAAGTCAGCTGAGCTTACTGACCAGACGCCCACCACTGTCCACCATCTCTGCCCCTTTCTGTTGATTGAACTTATATGTTTAAATGAATGATTAGAATATTCCAGAATATTCCACCCTGAAACCATATAATTGTATGAAATCGATTAGAATTATAAAATTATCATTAATGATGTGTGTAGTTTTAGTCAGTAGAATTATAATAAATGATGTGTGTAGTTTTAGTCAGAATTAGGGTAAAACAATATATCTGAACAATATGTCTCTATAGTATCTTAAACACAGCAAGAGCAAGATTCGGTGCCGACCTTTGCTAGGAGCCACTGAGATATTTGGGAGAGGACAGGGAGTGCTTCTCACGGTCCCTAATCTTTGTCGACTGGGTATTGATACAGTATGTGTGTAGGATACCTACTGTTTGTGTGTATGTATGTGCATATGATATCTACTGTTTGTGTGGAAGTATGTGTGTATGATATCTACTGTTTGTGTGGAAGTATGTGTGTATGATATCTACTGTTTGTGTGGAAGTATGTGTGTATGATATCTACTGTTTGTGTGGAAGTATGTGTGTATGATATCTACTGTTTGTGTGGAAGTATGTGCGCCGCTATAAAATGGATGTCTTTGTATTGTGGACTTCAGAACGTTCTCGTGAATAAACTGTACTAATTATTATTAAACCCATGGTCTTACAAACCTCGGGGATTGGTCAAAGCTATTGATTGATTGTTATTATCATTGGGATTGTGACACTTTCCCCTTCTCTCTCTCCCCTAGAAAGTTAGAGACTGAGACTGCGACTGTGGAAATACCTTTAGAGTCCAGGAGCGTCAAAACACCTTGAAATCTACTTTTTACCACCAGACTCAAATCAATTGACCCGCTTCTGAAGCCTTTAAAACTCTGTCCACCATTCTGAACGACTCATACTAAACCTAGATGATATCACAACATTGCAGTCCTCTATGAGATGGACAGGAGATATTAGCTCCATCTAACTGGGAGCAAAAAGGAAGAGAAGAGCCTTTAACATTTCCTACACTGACATACTGCTCTGAATTGCTAGGTGTAGTGGCTGTAGCCTACAACTGTTATTCCAAATCATGTCAAAGCCTGTTTGTGGAAAATAATGTTAGAGAGAGAGATGCTCTTGTGCCTTCGTTAAAACAATAAAAATAATTTATCTTCGATGTTGGAGAGACAGATGCTCAGGTGCCTTCGTTTCCACACCGTGCCGAGGATAATGCTGACCTGGGTTTGACCCAAGGACATGGAGTTCATTACATGGTGTAAGATAGCATCGTTGTTTTTCCATGGACCATGGAAAGGGACAACGCAGCCTTGAGAGGCAAAACTAAATCGACAGACAAACGTTGGTTGTTCCTACATGGGTCCTGATTCATCTGTCCACATTGAGGAGTTGGAAAGCAGACAAGGACATTTAATCTGCTCATATCGTCCATCAAAGCCGTTTCAGAAGTGGGCTCCTATTTAATGTTCACATGGAATTTATGAAGAGAGAACAGATCTAGCTCATCAAAAATAACAGATTTCTCCTTGCTTGAAGAATTAGACGGATTCAAAAGATCTGAATCCAATTGACCACCGCGTACATCGCCTCTAACGCCAGCTAACGAATCAAAGACAAGTGTTTCTATTCATTACTCAGCAGGAAAAAAAAAGGCGGAATTGGCTCTTTTATTTGGAATAGGAAGAACAGGAAGAGAACAAATGCACGGAAAACAGAATTCCTGTCTGAGAAAACAAGATCGTTTTGTTTTATGCAGTGGCTTTTCGGGCCGCATCCCAAATGAGGGGTCAGACAAGTTAGGGCTTGTTCTGAAACAGACATATGTTCTCCATTGTCAGGCCAACTCAGGAGTCACCCACTCACTGTCAAAGTAGGGAGTGATGGGCCACAGAGCAGGGAGGAGGGTTTGGGGGGGACATTGGTGGGGAGGGGGGGGGGGGGGGCATGTCTGGTGTCAATGATCTCCTGCTTTTGAAAACATTGACAGTAATTTCTTTCTTACCTTGATAGTGATTCATTATCCATATTTGTCATGTTGTTGATATCCAGTGTAGTCCTGATCCTCATCACTTAATACGACGACATCTGTGTTGTTCAAACACACTGGACTGACGCCATGTCCTCAACAGGTCTTTCCAACTTCGCACTGTTTACTACTCTGCCAAATTGCAGGCCTGACAGTCCGTCTATAGGCCCTGATCGAACAGCCATATGTAGCTCCAGTAGCCCTGCCTGCCTGACGGACAGCTGCCCCTCCCTGAGCACCGGCCACTGAACTACACCACTGACTGACTGACAGGCAGTGCATGGGGTCTGAGTCTTGATACACACCCAATATGACACAACTGTGGGAAGCATTTGGAGTCTGGGCCAGCATGCATGTGGAACGCTTTGGACACCTTGTAGGGTCCACGCCCAGACAAATTGAGGCTGTTCATTTTTAACTCAAGGCCATCAGACTGTTAAAAAGCCATCACTAACACATTGAGGCTGCTGCCAACATACTGACTTGAAATCATTGGCCACTTTAATAAATGGATCACTAGTCACTTTAATAATGTCACTTTAATAATTTTGCATATCTTGCATTACTCATCCCATATGTATATACTGTATTTTATACCATCTATTGCATCTTGCCTATGCAGCTCGGTCATTGCTCATCCATATATTTACATGTATATATTCTTACTCCATTCCCCCCTTTAGATTTGTGTGTATAAGGTAGTTGTTGTGGAATTGTTAGATTACATGTTAGATATTGCTGCACTGTCGGAACTAGAAGCACAAGGATTTCGCTACACTCGCAATAACATCTGCTAACCATGTGCATGTGACCAATAACATCTGCTAACCATGTGCATGTGACGAATAACATCTGCCAACCATGTGCATGTGACCAATAACATCTGCTAACCATGTGCATGTGACCAATAACATCTGCTAACCATGTACATGTGACCAATAACATCTGCTAACCATGTGCATGTGACCAATAACATCTGCTAACCATGTACATGTGACCAATAACATCTGCTAACCGTGTGCAGGTGACCAATAACATCTGCTAACCATGTGCATGTGACCAATAAAATGTGATTTGTTCAGAGGGCAAAAGAGAATGCAACTCAATATTAGGAAGATGTTCCTAATATTTTGTATACTCAGTGTAGATAAACATTAGATTAGAGCTACTGGTTGTGATCAACAGCTACTAATGGGTCTGATCCAGTCCATCATATCACCTGCCTACAGAACAGGCTTTATTACACCAGAGATTAACAGGTAGTCAGTTTAGGAAACAGTAGTCTCGCTGAACATGACGATGAGTGATTGAAATGAGGTAATGTAGTACGAAAATATACATCATCTATTCCATTCCTCTCCCTGGGATAGAGCAGCTCCCTCCTCTGTCAGGGCTGTTTCTTATTGTTAACAGAAAAAGGGGCGAGCCGAGGTTCCTCAGGAGTGAGGCCTGCCGGGGCTTATTTTGGTTGGGCCTGCCCAAATAAACAGTCAGACCAGCCAGCCCCAACAGCTGTGGCCCTATCCCTGGCTGACCTAAACCTCTCTTCCACCCACCTCCAGAGGGGAAAGAGAGCAGGGAGCCAGGGGGAGGGGGATGGAGGTCAGGGCCAAAGCCTGCAGTGCTGAGGAGGAGGAGGACTGCTTGTTATCAGAGCCGGGCCTTTCCCACGCCTGCAGCCCTTGTGCCGCAACGCTTGTGTCTGTTCAGCCAATTCATCCAGCCAAGTCCTCTCACCGAAGGAATTAACGAAGTGTGATTTCTCACCGGTCCACTGAGCAAGTTTTGTTCAGCTCGTTTGTGTCTAAACATCTTCAATATCCAGCTGTCTCCAAGGTTTGAGAGTATGTATAAATGAATGTTCCCGGTTCACTGTGGGTGAGGGACAGTCAGCTGAATACACTGGCCCAAGGAGTCTTGACTCATCTTAGTGAGGGAAAGGCATGGGCTCTCACGCTGCACTTGTTTCCACTGATATTAAAGTCTGTGATTGTGGTCATATTTCAGTGAGAGTGCATATCACGGAACATTCCCCTTCTACTAAACCCAGAGCAACCACCCACATGTAACAACCGATTGAAACGCTACTAGTGCGTACTACCGCTAACTAGCTAGCCATTTCACATCGGTTACACACACACACACGCACGCACGCACGCACGCACGCGCGCGCACACACACACACACACACACACACACACACACACACACACACACACACACACACACACACACACACACACACACACACACACACACACACACGCATTACTCCTGTCATAAAGACACACCCTTTCCACATGGACCCACACAGACACAGCACCCACCCACCCACACTTCCACCAACCCTACTCACCCACCCCAAACCCCGGGGGACCTCTGTCCCTTCCCCTCCTTCCGTCCTCCAGCTGACAGTCTAACAGACACATATATATATATATATATAGTGCTGAGTCAGCACTCAGAAGTACTCACGTTGTGGTGGTTTCTGATTAGCCACTCCAGGAGAACCAGATGGAGGGGATTCCCTCCCAGACTCTCCCCAGCCTGCAGCCCCCTCCGCCCAGCCAGAACAGACAGATGGGCCAGGGACGGCACCTGGGCGGGTAGTCATCTCCAGAATGTGGAGGCTT